>NC_038247.2:20156131-20179421 GCF_000004515.6 Glycine max | reverse complement strand
CTTATCAAAATTTGTCATTTACCACATAGATGATGTTTTAATCTTTTCCCAAAACATTGACCAACATTTCAAACATCTCCAAACCTTCATACATATCATCAAACAAAATGGTTTGGCAGTCTCCAAATCAAAAATCAATCTTTTCCAAACTCGAATTCGATTCCTTGGTCACAATATATATCAAGGTACAATCATTCCAATTGAAAGATCAATAGAGTTTGCTAGCAAATTCCCCAACCAAATCTTAGACAAAACCTAGTTACAAAGATTTCTAGGTTGTCTAAATTACGTAGGAGAATTTGTCCCCTATTTAAATAATATTGTCAAGCCATTACATGATAGGCTGAAGAAAAATCCGCCTCCTTGGTCTGACCTCCATACACAAACGGTTAAAGAAGTCAAAGTCAAAGTCCAATCCATTAAATGTCTGTATCTTCCTATTCCACAGGCATTTAAAATTGTCGAAACTGATGCTTCAGACATAGGTTATGGTGGCATCCTCAAACAAAGAGTCCATGGCCAAGATCATGTCATTGCATATACATCAAAACATTGGAATCCTGCACAATTAAAATATTCAACTGTTAAAAAAGAGGTTTTAGCAATTGTTTTGTGCATTTCCAAATTTCAATCGGATTTATTAAACCAAAAATTTTTAATCAGGGTTGATTGTAAATCAGCCAAAGATATTTTACAAAAAGATGTTAAAAACCTTGCCTCAAAACAAATTTTTGCACGATGGCAAGCAATTTTAAGTGTCTTTGATTTTGACATAGAATACATCAAGGGCACCTCAAATTCACTACCTGACTACCTTACCCGTGAATTCTTACAGAAAAGTGGTAATGCCTCCTAAGGCATCGGGAATCTCCCTACGGGGAGGAAGGAGTACAGGCAAAGGAGCCAGGCTGGCTCTTCCAGAGCCAACCACCAAGAAATCATCTACCTCTTCTGGGTCACCAACCCAGGCTGGGTCTTCTACCCAGAAAACCAATTTAGAAGGGTCATCAACCCAGATTGCCTCAATCAAACCTGAGCCATCCACTCAGGAATCTCCCAAACCGGCAACCGCCAAACAAACATCGGCCGACTATGCATGGCCAATTGAAACCCTTCAGGCCCTTCAAGACATGGGTCTGACCAAATTTCCAAAAATAATCAAAAAATCTTGGGCAGACATTGCCTCAGAATCTGATGATGAATCTGAATCAAATTTACAAACAATGATCCAAAATGCGTCAATGACCAAAACAGCCACCAATACTAAAGGAAAACTACCTTTAGCCAAAGCTCAAACACCACCTACCAAACAAACTAACAATTATATTTATAAAAATAAATTGTTAACTGTTTTGCAGATGGAACCTGAATTTTGGGACAAAAATCCCTTCAAGGCGACGGCCAAGGCCTTCCCACCAGGATTTCACTACAAACCAACCACCATCCTGAAGACAAGAACATTTTATGAATTGATTTTGGTAGATTCAAACTCAGTATCTATCAAACATTTCAAAGATCCAAAAGACCAAACCTTAAACACCCACTCAACCATCCAAATACTAAAAGTTCTTCAACCGAGACACTTTGGTTCGGACTTGAACAAAGGAAAGAGATTTTCAGTTCCATTTGATCCGATAGGTTATACCTATTGGGATTACGTTGATGCTTGGACTAAGGTGTTTTGGCACCAAAATACCCGCTTCAAGCAATCATGGCTGATATATTTCAAGACCAACACAATTTACAATTTTCCCAATTGGTTTTTGCAATGGTGGGACTTCTTTGGACCAATCCCAGAGATATTCCCAGAAACGGTCCAACAAGGATTTTCCCAATTTAAGAAACAATACAATTCGCAGGAATCACGAATTCCAGCAGATCTTAAATACTTTTCAAGCTTTGCACTGTCATGGATATTCTCATGGCAATATCGTTACAGCAAGATTGAAAAGACAAACCAATATCCATCACTACAAAGACACACATTTGTAAAATGGTGGACACAATTTGACTCATCCAAAGCGGATCCAGAACAAGTAAAACTATGGTTCCAATCCCATCCAGAATTCCTCAAGGCAGCTGATCCAGAGACTTCTGTGTTTTTGAACCAAAAGTCTCATCTGGCAGCATTTTTAGCAGGATCGACATCAAAGGAGGTCTTAGCTAAAAATCTGAAGGAAGTTCTACAAATGTTACAACAGGAAGAAGAAGCTTCATCCTCAAAGAAGGAAGAAACAAGTTTTGCTGAAGAAGACAAAGAAGATCCCTTTTACCAAAACGAAGATGATTGTTTTGGTATCTGTTTAGATTAAATTTAATTTCGGTCACAAAACCGTCTGTTTGTAATTAATGTGTAATTAATGCTGGACAATACTACCTGTCCTGTAGCCATTAAAGTCCCGGTCAAAACTACTTGTCTTGTAACAAACAGTCAAATAGTCCCGGTCAAAACTACCGGCAACTACCGGTCTTAGATTTTTGGCTATATAAGGAGTCCTCAAGTATGTTGTGAGACACCCTTTCATTTAGCCATTTTTTCAGGTTTCGGAAGAGAGGTGCTCTGAAACAAGATTTTTGTAAGCGCTTCTTTCTAGATTCAATAAATTTCTATTTTTCATCTTTCTCTCTTCTCCCTTCACCGATCCTGTGCGGCTCTGCCGCCGCTTCAGTTTCTTTGTTTATGAAAACCTGGGTTTTGTAAGCCGGTCTCCGGTGTGACCTTGATATCTGTTTTCAAGTTTATATTTTCATTTCATTAATCATACTGCATTCTTACTTCCTATCTGTCCGTTTGATCCTACTCCGCTGACCTCTGGTATCAGAGCCTGATGGGGAAGTAGGAATAGTGTCCGTAAGGGCATATGTTAACTGAACTTATGGATCTGAAGCATGTACAGTAATTTTAATTTAAACAGTATGTGTTTGAACAGTATTTTCTGGAAGCACAGCAGTCTGATATTTTAGTTGAATGATAATGTAGCAGTAAGTCCCGTGGATGAGAAAGGGCAGTAAGGCTAAGGTGTATTGTTCAAATAAAATATTGAGACATAATATACTGGTGGCTATAGGAGTAATGTTCAAACTATATTGTCTGTAATTCAAAAAAAAAAAAAAATCTTCTTTTTCATTTATTCAGATCCAAGAAGTTCTGTAACATATAGCCTTATGGAGAGATTCCTATGGAACCAAATGAAGGCAAAGATATTAGAGAATGTTTTAATCATGTCTAGATTATTGCGATCCTTTTCCCGTATTTCTTTTCGCTCGAATTCCTCCTCTTCATCTTCTTCAAGAAACACCAATCTCTTAAATGATCAAGATAACCAGACCCAAGAGGTCGCCCCAAAACACAATCTCTTCGATGAGGAAGTCCGATTCGAAGATATTAATCAAAACATGGATGACTGGAACATTCCAGAAATCCCTCAGGATCAACTATACGTTCCTGAAACAATTAAAGACAAACACAACTTTGATTACATAATCAAAACAGTAGAAAACAATATTCCTCTAGGACAAGATATAGGGGAAGAATTTCATCTACTTTCAAAAAATTCAATTTATGAACATAGCCGTAAGTATAAATATTTACACATCGGTTGTGTACAAGTAGCCATCAAGCCCTTAATTGATATGGGCATAGATGCAGCAGTTTTAATGTGTCTAAGAGATATTAGGCATAATCAATTTGAAGACTCCCTAATTGGAACAGTCGAAACCAGCCTAGGACAAGGTCCAATATATTTTAATTGTTATCCAAACAAAACAGTGAGTCTGATGGACAGAAACATTCTTGACTCTTTGTTCTTAAACATCCACTTTCATGGCCTTGACATGAAAGAAGGATCAATCCCAGCAGCCTTAATTTATAGGATCCAGTACAAGGTCATGAATACTTGTGCATCTAGAGTCCTGTTAAAACCTCAAAAAGGAGAAACAACCTTGTTTATCACTGATATGACAAAGGCTAACATGTCTCTCCCAAGAAAAATAAAATGGGATGAAGTAACTCTTCCCGAAAGATGGGTTATGGATAAGGCCACACCGTCTATTCCCCGACCCGCTCCAACCATAGAGCATATTAAGCAAGATAACTCCGGAAAGGTAGAGATAACCTTCAATAGGAGAAATTCTTTTTCATCAAGAATAGAAGCCTCTAGGTCTGAATATGAGTCAGCCAGAAGGTCTTTTTCAGTTAGAACCCGTTCAATTCCAGTAGGACTAACCAGATCTGAGTCACATAACCAGTTCCCTACTGTAAACCTCCAAGGATTAGACACTACTTCTAGCATACCTAGAACAACTTACAACCAAGAACAGGAGGACGACCAAAAGTCGATCCAATCCCCAACATACTCTTCTATGGAACCTTATGATGTTATTTGACAACTCTAGCATTGATAAGGAAACCCTTAGGAAAGATTTCTATTCTCCGGAGAATGAACCTCAAAGGAGATGGTTTTTCCAACATTACAAGGGTGCAAATAGAAAACAAATCCAAGACAAGTTCTACGAATTTGTCGAAAGAGTCAAAATTAATGTCCTTTTCTTTGATTGGTTTCATGCTTATGCCATCAGAAAGGATATAGATTACCCTTGGAAACAAGACATCATAGGTGATCCAACAACAAATGTCATAACAAATTGGCAAGTGAAGGATGGTGAGTTAATCCAATCGGAATTACCTCCCGCAACACAATATCAACTGCCAAACATCAAAGACAGTAACAATAAACCTGTCATGGCAATTCCATTCAAGACAAAAGATGTCAACGAGGAAATAACCTCTAAAGACATTAAGAGCCTAATGGAACAGGCAAATTATACCAACAAATACTTACAAGCTTTAGGAGAAACCATAAAAACTAAGGTAGTTCCTAAACAAAAATCAATAGAGGAAACTTCGCCAAGAATCCCCATTGAAAAACCTTTATTCAAACCTTTCAAAGTTAGTGAGAAGGCTAAAAGAAAAATTAGGGAACTTAGAAAAACTAAATCCTTAATTGAAGGCGTAGGTGACAACCATAGTGAATTACTAAACAAGATTGGTAGTTTACTTAAAGTCATTCCAGATACCCCCCAAGCCTCGGAAAATACTTCCAAAATGGTAACAAGAAGTACCTCCAAATTAATCAATGTTATTAATGAAGATAGTGACCAAAACTCAGATAACACAACTGAGATAGGATCAGTGTCAGAAAAGAATATAAATCCAATTAATTCCAAACACTGGAAAACACCCTCCAAATTATATTATCAACGTCCAACTGCCCCTGACCTTCTATTAGAAGAAAGAGGTGAAAACAATTTTAAGAGTTTTAGTGCAAACAACATCTATGAATGGAACATAGATGCACAAACGGAGTATAACATCATGAATACACTCCAACATATGACCATGGTGGCTACGGCTTACCAAACCTCCCATGAATGTTCAGAAGAGACCATTATAGATATCTTAGTGGCAGGATTTTCTGGACAATTAAAAGGATGGTGGGATAATTATCTCACTAACGAAGAGAAATCAAAAATTTACAGCGCAGTTAAGACGGATCTCAATGGAAAAGTCATTACTAATGACGATGATAAAGAGATTCCTGACGCTGTTAACACATTAATTTTTACAATAGCCCAACATTTCATTGGAGACCCATCCTTGTGGAAAGATAGGTCTGCAGAATTATTGTCAAATCTTAAGTGTAGAACCTTAGCGGATTTTAGGTGGTATAGAGATACTTTCCTAACTAGGGTTTACACAAGAGAAGATAGTCAACAACCTTTTTGGAAAGAAAAATTTCTAGCTGGTCTTCCCAGATCATTAGGAGACAAGGTTAGAGATAAAATCCGTAGTCAATCTGCCAATGGAGATATTCCATATGAAAGTTTAAGCTATGGTCAATTAATTTCTTACGTCCAAAAGGTAGCCTTAAAAATTTGTCAGGATGACAAAATTCAGAGGCAATTAGCCAAAGAAAAGGCTCAAACAAAGAGAGATTTAGGTTCTTTCTGCGAACAATTTGGTCTACCGACCTGTCCAAAACAAAAGAAAAAACAATCCTCTAAAAAAGAAATCCATGAGAATAAACCGGTCAATACAAAGAGATTTCCAAGGAGGAGATACTCACACAAACCATCAACCAGTAGAGAAATGGAAAATCCTAAACAGAAAACAAAATCAAAAATAACGTGCTACAATTGTGGAAAACAAGGCCACATCAGCAAATACTGTAGGCTAAAAAAGAAGTTAAGAAACCTTAACCTAGAACCCGCAATTGAAGAGCAAATAAACAATTTGCTCATAGAAACCTCGGAGGAAGAAACAGAAACTTCATCCTCCGTGCTTTCCGATGAAAACCTAAACTTAATCCAACAAGATGACCAACTATCATCAATAGATGATGATGATGGGCAAATCAATACTCTAACAAGAGAACAAGATCTCTTGTTTGAAGCAATCAATTCCATACCTGACCCCCAGGAAAAGAAGGTTTTTCTAGAAAAACTCAAGAAAACATTAGAGGTAAAACCTAGACAAAAGGATTTTATCACAAACAACAAATTTGATGTAAGTAACATACTCAAGAGATTAGAAAATTCTTCAACCAAACCAACGACAATCCAAGATCTCCAAACAGAGATAAACAATCTAAAAAGAGAAGTAAAAGAACTTCGTCAACAACAAGAAATTCATCAGATCATTCTTTCTCAACTTAAGGAAGATAGTGATTCTGAAAGTACCAACAACAGTGAGGAAAACCAACCAGAAAATTTAGAAGATGATATGTTTATGGGATTAATCAACAAGATTAAAATCCAAAAATTTTACATAAACATAAAAATAATTATTAATGATTTCGTTTTAGAAACAATGGCCCTATTTGATACAGGGGCTGATTCAAACTGCATTTTAGAAGGATTAATTCCTACAAAATTCTTTGAGAAAACCTCAGAAAAATTAAGTACGGCAAACGGCTCAAAATTAAAAATTAATTTTAAGCTATCAAATGCAATCATTGAAAACCAAGGTCTTAAGATTAACACAAACTTTCTTCTGGTAAAAAACCTTAAGAATGAAGTAATCTTAGGAACGCCCTTCATTAGAGCCCTGTTTCCCATCCAAATATCTAATGAAGGAATAACCACAAATTATTTAGGAAGAAAAATTACATTTAATTTTTCTACTAAACCAATTTCCAGAAATATAAATCTTATAGAAAATAAGATTAATCAAATTAACTACTTATTAGAAGAAGTATCTTTTAATAATATTCAGATACAACTGGGAAAACCCCAAGTAAAAGAAAGAATTCAATCTTTATTAAATCATATTGAATCGACCGTTTGTTCTGAATTGCCACATGCATTTTGGGACAGAAAGAAACATATTGTCGATCTCCCTTATGAGAAAGACTTTAGGGAAAAACAAATTCCCACAAAAGCCAGACCAATCCAAATGAATGAAGAACTTCTTCAATACTGTCAAAAGGAAATCAAGGATTTGCTTGATAAAGGCCTAATCCGGAAAAGCAAAAGCCCATGGTCTTGTGCGGCTTTTTATGTTAACAAACAATCTGAGATTGAGCGTGGAACACCCCGCTTAGTCATAAATTACAAACCATTAAATCAAGCATTACAATGGATTAGATATCCTATTCCAAACAAAAAAGATTTGCTTAACAGATTAAATTCTGCAAAGATATTTTCAAAATTTGATATGAAATCTGGATTTTGGCAAATCCAAATCCAAGAATCAGATAGGTACAAAACAGCGTTTACTGTACCTTTCGGGCAATATGAATGGAACGTGATGCCATTCGGACTGAAGAATGCCCCTTCAGAATTTCAAAAAATTATGAATGATATTTTTAATCCTTATTCAAAATTTGTCATTGTCTACATAGATGATGTTTTAATCTTTTCCCAAAACATTGACCAACATTTCAAACATCTCCAAACCTTCATACATATCATCAAACAAAATGGTTTGGCAGTCTCCAAATCAAAAATCAATCTTTTCCAAACTCGAATTCGATTCCTTGGTCACAATATATATCAAGGTACAATCATTCCAATCGAAAGATCAATAGAGTTTGCTAGCAAATTCCCCAACCAAATCTTAGACAAAACCCAGTTACAAAGATTTCTAGGTTGTCTAAATTACGTAGGAGAATTTGTCCCCTATTTAAATAATATTGTCAAGCCATTACATGATAGGCTGAAGAAAAATCCGCCTCCTTGGTCTGACCTCCATACACAAACGGTTAAAGAAGTCAAAGTCAAAGTCCAATCCATTAAATGTCTGTATCTTCCTATTCCACATGCATTTAAAATTGTTGAAACTGATGCTTCAGACATAGGTTATGGTGGCATCCTCAAACAAAGAGTCCATGGCCAAGATCATGTCATTGCATATACATCAAAACATTGGAATCCTGCACAATTAAAATATTCAACTGTTAAAAAAGAAGTTTTAGCAATTGTTTTGTGCATTTCCAAATTTCAATCGGATTTATTAAACCAAAAATTTTTAATCAGGGTTGATTGTAAATCAGCCAAAGATATTTTACAAAAAGATGTTAAAAACCTTGCCTCAAAACAAATTTTTGCACGATGGCAAGCAATTTTAAGTGTCTTTGATTTTGACATAGAATACATCAAGGGCACCTCAAATTCACTACCTGACTACCTTACCCGTGAATTCTTACAGAAAAGTGGTAATGCCTCCTAAGGCATCGGGAATCTCCCTACGGGGAGGAAGGAGTACAGGCAAAGGAGCCAGGCTGGCTCTTCCAGAGCCAACCATCAAGAAATCATCTACCTCTTCTGGGTCACCAACCCAGGCTGGGTCATCTACCCAGAAAAACAATTTAGAAGGGTCATCAACCCAGATTGCCTCAATCAAACCTGAGCCATCCACTCAGGAATCTCCCAAACCGGCAACCGCCAAACAAACATCGGCCGACTATGCATGGCCAATTGAAACCCTTCAGGCCCTTCAAGACATGGGTCTGACCAAATTTCCAAAAATAATCAAAAAATCTTGGGCAGACATTGCCTCAGAATCTGATGATGAATCTGAATCAAATTTACAAACAATGATCCAAAATGCGTCAATGACCAAAACAGCCACCAATACTAAAGGAAAACTACCTTTAGCCAAAGCCCAAACACCACCTACCAAACAAACTAACAATTATATTTATAAAAATAAATTGTTAACTGTTTTGCAGATGGAACCTGAATTTTGGGACAAAAATCCCTTCAAGGCGACGGCCAAGGCTTTCCCACCAGGATTTCACTACAAACCAACCACCATCCTGAAGACAAGAACTTTTTATGAATTGATTTTGGTAGATTCAAACTCAGTATCTATCAAACACTTCAAAGATCCAAAAGACCAAACCTTAAACACCCACTCAACCATCCAAATACTAAAAGTTCTTCAACCGAGACACTTTGGTTCGGACTTGAACAAAGGAAAGAGATTTTCAGTTCCATTTGATCCGGTAGGTTATACCTATTGGGATTACGTTGATGCTTGGACTAAGGTGTTTTGGCACCAAAATACCCGCTTCAAGCATTCATGGCTGATATATTTCAAGACCAACACAATTTACAATTTTCTCAATTGGTTTTTGCAATGGTGGGACTTCTTTGGACCAATCCCAGAGATATTCCCAGAAACGGTCCAACAAGGATTTTCCCAATTTAAGAAACAATACAATTCGCAGGAATCACGAATTCCAGCAGATCTTAAATACTTTTCAAGCTTTGCACTGTCATGGATATTCTCATGGCAATATCGTTACAGCAAGACTGAAAAGACAAACCAATATCCATCACTACAAAGACACGCATTTGTAAAATGGTGGACACAATTTGACTCATCCAAAGCGGATCCAGAACAAGTAAAACTATGGTTCCAATCCCATCCAGAATTCCTCAAGGCAGCTGATCCAGAGACTTCTGTGTTTTTGAACCAAAAGTCTCATCTGGCAGCATTTTTAGCAGGATCGACATCAAAGGAGGTCTTAGCTAAAAATCTGAAGGAAGTTCTACAAATGTTACAACAAGAAGAAGAAGTTTCATCCTCAAAGAAGGAAGAAACAAGTTCTGCCAAAGAAGACGAAGAAGATCCCTTTTACCAAAACGAAGATGATTGTTTTGGTATCTGTTTAGATTAAATTTAATTTCGGTCAGAAAACCGTTTGTTTGTAATTAATGTGTAATTAATGATGGACAATACTACCTGTCCTGTAGCCATTAAAGTCCCGGTCAAAACTACTTGTCTTGTAACAAACAGTCAAATAGTCCCGGTCAAAACTACCGGCAACTACCGGTCTTAGATTTTTGGCTATATAAGGAGTCCTCAAGTATGTTGTGAGGCACCCTTTCATTTAGCCATTTTTTCAGGTTTCGGAAGAGAGGTGCTCTGAAACAAGATTTTTGTAAGCGCTTCTTTCTAGATTCAATAAATTTCTATTTTTCATCTTTCTCTCTTCTCCCTTCACCGATCCTGTGCGGCTCTGCCGCCGCTTCGGTTTCTTTGTTTATGAAAACCTGGGTTTTGTAAGCCGGTCTCCGGTGTGACCTTGATATCTTGTTTCATTAATCATACTGCATTCTTACACCTGGGTTTTGTAAGCCGGTCTCCGGTGTGACCTTGATATCTGTTTTCAAGTTTATATTTTCATTTCATTAATCATACTGCATTCTTACTTCCTATCTGTCCGTTTGATCCTACTCCACTGACCTCTGGATATATATATATATATGTATATATATATATATATATATATATATATATATATATACATATATGTTAAATTAATTTCAGTTGACATATTAATATTATTTAGGTTAGGTTTTGTAAGTTGTAAGTTATTAGTTGTGTTATATACATATGTTATGTTAGTTTTAGTTGATTTGTAAATATTATTTTAATAATATTAGTTGGGTTAGTATACATATGTTAAGTTAGTATTAGTTGTGCTGTCGGTTAGTTTTTCATAATATTATTTTGTTTAGATTTTGTAAATTAGTATGGTATTATTTATTTTACATATGTTTACATTTTGGTTAGTATACATATGTTACGTTTGTTTAGCTTAGGTGGTAATTTTAAATTTTAAGTAGTACCTTAAAATATTAAAATTATTTGTGTTATATGTATATGTTATAATTTTAGTTGGTATCTAATTATTTGTGTTATACGGTACGTTAGTTTTAGTTGATTTGTTAATATGATTTTGTTGAGGTTTTTTAAATTTGTATGTTATTATTTGTGTTATATATATGTTTACGTTAATTTTAGTTGGTATGTTATCATTATTTGGTTTAGATTTTTTAGCTTTGTATGGTATTATTTATGTTATATATATGGTATGTTAGGTTTAGTTAGAATGTTAATATTATTTAGTTTACATATTTTAAATTTTTATTGGAATATAGGATACGTTGTTAATTTTATATATATATATATATATATATATATATATATATATATATATATATATATATATATATATATATATATATTGTTTAAATTTTTGTTTCCATAGTAATTTTTTGATTTATCTTAATTTATTTGTATAATATATGTTATTTAATTTAAATTTTATTAATTGGAAAAAAATTGGTAATTTATTTAAATTTATGTATGTATTTTAATTTTTAATTTTGTTATTTGTAGAGTATTTTAGTTAGTATATTAAATTTTGCATGTATTTTAATTTATTTGGATAGTATATTTAAATTTTATTATTTGTATCATATATTTTGTTGTTGAAATTTATGTATTTTGTTATTTATTCAGATTTTAATTATTTGATATGTATATTTAATTAATTTGTTGTAAGTGTACTTAATTTTTTTAATGTTAAATTGTTGTTGTCAATTTTTTATATTATATTTTATTTTACAGTATCAATGACATCTTCGCCGTCATGTTCATCAAGTATACAAATTAAGTCTGGTCTAATAGATGGAGACGTTTTATGGATGCAACCTAAACATGTTTCTGAACATGTTTGGAATGGGGAAGCATACACAAAATTACACATCAGATAAGCTGCCCCCATTTATCAAGGTCAAGAAGAAATACCAGAGGAAATTATTCCTCTGCTTCGACAATCTGGTTTTTATTGGATAATGAAGATGAGCTACCTAAAAATAAATTCGTCATTAATTACTGCCTTGATTGAAAGATGAAGGCCCGAAACACATACGTTTCACATGAAATGCGGATAGTGTATGATTACTCTTCAAGATGTCTCTGTATTATTAAGTTTGCGTGTTGATGGGACACCATTAATTGGTCAAACTAATCTTGATTGAGCTGAATTATGTGGAGAATTGTTGGGAGTCATACCACATGAAGGTGAACTTCAAGGCAGCGTGGTTAAATTAAGTTGGCTCGCTGACCATTTTTCACAAATAAATAACCATGAAGGTAACGTAGAACAACTACAAAGGTTTACTCGTGCATGAATCCTTAGATTCATAGGAGGTGTCCTATTTGTTGACAAAAGCAGCAACAAAGTTTCCCTAAGGTACCTGTAATTTTTACGTGACTTTGAACTGCGCAACAAGTATGCATGGGGACCTGCCGTGCTTGCTTTTTTATATAGAGATGTGCAGCACCATCGATTACAAAATAAAATCAATTGGAGGTATGTGAATCTTAATCCAAATGTGGGCATGGGAACGATGCACGACTTTGGCTCCAAAGAGGACTTCTCTCGTAATAGAAAATAAATCACTCGGACACAAGTTAGTTCTTTAAAAAATAAGATTTCATTTGAAAATAATTAATAATGTAACACATCGCCACTGATGATTTCATATTTTTTTGTAGGTGGCTGCGACGTGGAAATCAGCATATTGGAAATGATGATTTGATAGTTTTTCGTCGCAAATTGGATATCATGAAATGACATGAGGTAAGAAGATCGTAATGTATTCGTTAAATAATAAATAAAATGTCATGCTTAAGTGAAAATTAACAATTGTGTTATTGTATGCAATTTCTGTGGGAGCCTTACACAGCAACTGTTATGTCAGCGTTGCCTCCAATTTGTTTGGTTGGTAGTGTAGCGTGGTGCGCAGTGGTGCCACTCATTTGTTTCCATGTTGTTGAGTGACACCAACCCGATAGAGTGTTGCGACAATTTGGAATGCAACAACCTATTCCCGAGTGTCCTTCGTAACCACTGAATATCCATGGCCTAACGCTGAAAGACAAACAAGATGAAAATTGGTTCCAGCTGTTGGCTCCAATGATCAGTCAATGGAACAATTGAGCTGAGTTTAGGATCGACGTTTATCCTCGACAGGAGGGCCTATTGAGTTTTAACTCCGACTACATGGTCTGGTATAGGCGAAAAACGAAGATGTTTGTCGACCCAAAGAATGCAAACACAACTACATTGGTATTTTTTTTTAATATTTAACTTCAATTTATTTTTTAAAGCATCGGCATTAATTTCCTGACCCTAATAATTGCAGGCTGAAGTTGCGGAGACATTACAGTATATGGTGTCACCACAAGGGAGGAACACATGGACAATTGATGATCTCGTGCCTTATGTGGAGAAGATAACGATTTTATCCGAAGAGCAAGAGAGGATCACTGAGCCTGTGGCACATGGTCTAGCATCAGAGCGTCGATTTCCACCACAAGAGTTTCACATGCTTCAGTCAAGTGTTGAAACTCGGGGTTTTGGCAGACGAAGGGAGGTTGTTGAAGCGGAAGAATTTTCCTAACAAATGGAGCAGCGTGGCCATGAAATGTATTACACGCCACCAACATTTTCTTAGTATCCTTCACAGATATATCAGTATCCTTTCGAAAGTCATGACACTGATATGTCTGCAAGCGAACATTCGTTTGGTGGTATTGCGAAAACACATCCTCATTTTTCATGGCCGACTATGACCCCTTCACAGCAACATGATGCCCCAATGGCAACACCTAACACCCAATTAGCTCCGCAATGGAATGTACCCGGAGCAATACCTGATATGCGTGACTTTTTGGGTGTTGATTTGCGTCAGGAGTTTTCTACTGAGGCTGAGCAAGTAGAAGCGGGGAGACATCGCAGCAGAAGAAATCTTGATCGTCAAGCGCGAAGATGGGATCAGCCATGTGGCACATCCTCACGTCATCACGGACACCATAATGAATGATTTTCATGTCTCTGTTTAAATTTGTTGTTGTATGTTTCTCATTTGAATTTGACACTTAATCTATCGTATCTCATTTATTTTGATTTATTAATGGATACAGTTTATGGCGCGCATCAAACTCTAATAATAAATAAAGTTAAAAAAAACTAAAGTAGACAAACGAAAATAAGTAATGGTACTAACTAACGATGAACACCAATTTCAACTTCTAAATGTAATTTTATTTCATTACATGCATCAGTCTGGACTTTTTCCACCTACCTATTTGCTCAAATTATAAGGTTCATCATCAGAAGCTACATAGATTTCAAGGGTTAGCATTTACGATTTATGGGTTACGAATTAGGTTTATGGTTTATGATTTAGGGGTTACATGTTTAGGGTTTAGGGGATAGGGTTTAGGGTTTAGTGTAAGGGTTAGGGTTAGGGGTAGGGTTTAGTGTAAGGGTTATGGTTTAGGGCTTAGGGTTACGGTTTAGTGTAATGGTTTATGGTTTGGGGTTTAGAGGTTAGTGTAAGGGTTTAGGGTTTAGGATTTAGGGTTTAGGGTTTAGGGTCAGGGTTTAGTTTTTTCTGCGTAGGGCTTAGGGTTAAACTACAGAAGCCATTAAGAGACTACTACATTCCAAAATAAGTAATGTTAAAGACATAACTAAACTACACAAACCAAAATAAGTAATGTTTCTAACTAACGATTTCATTGAAGACCACAAAGTAAATACATTCAAGACAACTTAAATACAAGTCACTCGTGTAGCATACCTAAATCAATTAAATGAACAACTCCCACGGTCAGATTGCATTGGACATCGACGCCTGTTGTGCCCTTCTGCTCCACATCTACTACATTTTTGTCGATGCTCAGATGGTTCAAGCCAATCCATCTCATTCCTTATCCTTATTGATTTTGGCCGACCTTTCGCACGAATTGTAGTTGGGTCAGGGATAAGTGTCCATGTGTCATCAGAAGGAGGAATAGCCGCTTCATTCCCAAGAGGCCACCATTGTGCGAAGTAAGCTTTTAATATGCGCTCATTTGTGTAAACAATATCTATATATTGGTAGTAGTTCATGCTCACGTAACCACAAGCTGCAATAATGTGTGAACATGGATAGTGAAGTGCAGAATACCTTCCGCATTGACAATGACGACCATTCAAGTTAACTGCCCACTTTTGTCCGCCACGTTGCGTTATAGGGTTGAAGGTTTCCTCTACTTCAAACCTTGTGGAGTGGATATCATACACGCGAACGATGTGCAAACAAGCTTGTTCTTGATATTTTCTAAGTTCTTTAACAATCTTAGAATAATATACTTGTTCTTCATTTAATTGTCTTTGGGCTTGGTGGCCACGATCAACAAAGTACTTTCGACAGCAACTGTATGTTGATTTGACCAACGCTATTATGGGTATGTTGCGACAATCCTTCAAAACCTTATTGATACATTCTGAGAGGTTGGTTGTCATGTGGCCATATCGACGTCCTTCTCTATCATAAGCCATCGTCCATTTTTCCTTTGAAATGCAATCAATCCATGTTGCTATCGCTGGACTCAGTTGACGAAATTTTTCTAAATTTTGATAAAAAAATGTGCTTGCAAGGAGTGTAGCCTGCATAAAATTAGTTAAGAACAACAATTTTAAGTATATATGAAACTTAAATTAACGTGACCATCATAAATGAAATCTTACCCAATTTCTTCAGCATTTCTTTTTGTTTGGCATTATTGAATTTGCGATTGAAATTGCTTGCTATGTGTCGGACGTAGTAAACATGATAACCGTGGGGAGGTTGCCAACCAAGTACTTCATTAGCCACAACAGACTTTATACTCGCGTGACAATCAGATATGAGACAAATATCATTTTTATTTGTGACGTGTTCACACAAGTGTGCCAAAAACCACGACCACGCTGTTAACGTCTCACCTTCGACCACATCGAATGCTAAAGGAAGGACACCACCATTTCCATCTTGTGATGTGGCCATTAAGAGGGTCCCACGGTATTTGTCGTACAAATGTGTGCCGTCAACTTGTATGATTGGCTTACAATACTTGAAAGCCTCTTTACATTGATCAAAAGTCCAAAACACTCTATGAAACTGACGGTGTTTGCGACTAACCGTATTCCCAATAATAAAATCGTCATGTAGTATTTGAAAAGATGATCCAGGAGAATGATTTTGCATGTGTGTTAGCCACAAGGACAGTTTCGCATATGACTCTTCCCAATCGCCATATTTTATTGCAATGACTTTTTGTTTAGCCAACCAAGTTTTTTTGTACGACACCTTGTAGGCAAATTCAGTGTTAATCCTCTCTTGAATCAAAGAAACTTTTATTGATGAATCTTCTCTGATCATGCCTGTCAATACAATAACGAAATTTAAATGACAATTAACGCAAAAATAGCATAATATGAACATAAAATACGTACCTATTACACAAGTGGCAATTAAATATGAATCAAGCTTCTCGTGATCTTGTGTCATGGTCATATTGAGACATGTGTGTGGTCCACCCCATTGTGTGACTTTCCATGAATCAGTTTTTTTAGATAAAATTGCCCTCATATAGAAAGGGCAAGGACACTCTGCACTTTTATTCAAGCAGCAAACGACATACTTGTTCGATTTGCTTTCAACAACTTTGAAACTTTGATGCACCTTCATAACATATTGTTTGACTGCATTCTTGACCGCATCTTTACTATCAAAATCCATGCCAACATATAATTCTTGGCCAACATTAAAACTCGATGACATCTCCAAACCACAAATGTCCTCCTCATCAGGATGACTCCAATTGATATTATTATAATGCAAAGCATAATTCCAAAATGGATTTTGAATTCCTTGTATACCTAATAGTCCAAAAAAAATAATTCAAATCATACTTATTTAGCATTAAATACAATTATCATCAAATGATAAATGTATTCACCTATGTTTTTTTAGAGAAAATTATACCTTCTGCTGGGTGAACAATTCTTACTGGTTGAATCATGTCGGTGACTTCATCGTCTGTATCAAATATACCATCAATACTATCATCTTCGTCTAAAGACTCTTCCACGTATGAGTTAGACACAAGATAATAATAATAATCATCATCATCATCACCATGTAAATTGCTCACATTTCTTGGCGGTTGCGCCTCATTATTAGATAAATTATTTCCACATGATGAAAGAGAATTTGCAAAATGAAACATAGAACCACCAGCCACATCCTTTTCTATGCACAATTCCAGAACTGACATTTTATCTTGTTGTTGAAAACTTTCGAGCATGGTTTCAACATCTTCGTCATCACAAATTTGTAACGCAACATATTTTTCAGATACTAAAAATCTACAACTGATAGCACAAATAATTTCATTATTTTCTAACTTTACCTTATCTCCAATTTTTTTCTTCAAAGCATTGAAACTAATTCCACGTTTAATCTGAATCGCTTTTTTACTGCCTTCAAATATTACACCATCATTCTCTTCATATACCCTTCCATTGAAATATAACACTGTTATAACCGAATTCATGATGTACCTACAAAAATAATATTTTAAATAATTAATCATAATAAATTCAAAATAATAAAATGTAATCACAAAAAGTCTCTTTACTGGAACTTGACATTAAAACTTTATTCTATACAAAAATTATTAACTTTAAATAAATATAATGGTAGACACTTAAAAAACATAAACGATTCCAAGGTACTAATTTTAAAGGCAAAATAAACCATAACCAAAGTTAGTATTATAAATAATTAATCTTAACAATAATAACTTCAAAATAAAAAAAACAATTACAAAATTACTACAAATACATTAAAATAAAAACAATGCCAGAAACTTAAAAGTATAAATTTAAAAATGCAGAACTAAACAACACTTTAAAAGTACACATTTTAATTACATACTACACACTTCATATTGAAATTTTAAATACCATTCAAGTTCAACGCTGATAACTTTTTAACACATACCAACAAACCATGGACATCAACCTAATCTAATTAAAAAATTACTACAACCTCATATTAAAAAAAATTTCCACACTCAAAATACTTCAAAGATGCTACAAATTTTTTTAGTTTTAAACACTTTTAAAAGTACACGCTTGATCAATTTTTAACACACTAACAAAGCATCAACACCAACCTAATCTAATTAAAAATATACTAAAAACTTCATATTCAAAAAAAAAATTCGGACTCAAAATATTTTCTTTAAATAAAGATGATGGCACAAATTTCTTTTATTTTAGACACACAGGAACAACCATATGAAATATAAACCTAATTTAATTAAAAAAATTATTAAAAACTTCACATTCAAACCTATTCTGGTCTAAAAAATTACTTCAAAAAAAATTTTGATGACACAAATTATTTGACTGGAAATTTTGAATCTAACAAATTTAAACTTGAATCAAGAAATTTCGAAACCTTATGGCTAAACAAATGTAAACCTGAAGAAGCAAATTTTGAGCTCAGAAGTTTTGAAAATATTGAAAATTTTCAACACACACTGAAGCAAATTTGAAGAGGAGGGACATATATAAATACTCTAAATCACCAATGCCATTGGCAACTCCCATGTGCCTAACTCGCCAATACCAATGACAACTCCAATTTATTTGCCTAACTCGTCACTGCCAATGACAACTCCAGTTTAGGCTAACTCGCCAATGGCAGTGGCGACTTCCCTTTAGCCTGCCAACTGAAAAGCCTGAGCCTACGCCTCCTGTGCTGGCACTCGTCAGTTTGACTGGCGGTTCCCCATGCATGGCGATATCGCCAATGGGGATGGCGAGTCCATCACGGACAGCAAACTCGCCAGTTTCACTGGCGGTTTGCTTTGTGCATGCATGCGTTTTACGTGTAAAACAGACCCATGTCGAAAATACTTACAAACCAACCCCATTTCGGAAAATTGTTTGTAAAAGTGCCCCAAAGGGGGAAATTTGTCGATCTTTTTAGTCTCTATACTTTATATTTTAATTACATTTTAGTCCTTATCATCAAAAAATGAGTAATATTATCAATTACAATTAACTACAAAAACATTAGCAAGTAATTCGTAACTAATTTATCGTAAGATAATTTGTAAAAAAAAATAATTGATAATTTATAACTAATTTGTAGCTAATTTTTTTATAATAAGGACTAAAAGGTAATTAAAATATAAATGATAGGGATTAAAAATATCATTTTCAAACTATAGGGACTAAAAGAGAATTAAAATACAAACTGTAAGGATAAAAAAGAATATTTTTAAACTACAGAGACTGAAAGAGAATTAAAATGTAAACTATAGACTAAAAAAATCACTTTCAAATTACAAAGACTAAAAATATAAGAATTATGAAATTATAAGAACCAAACGAGTAATTTATTTTATACGGACACATTTTTTTTTTCAGGGTAAGCTGCTCAATTTAATGTTGACAATCTAATCAATTATGTATGTTTCCAACGCGTAACTACGTACATTATTAATACAGACGATTTCTTCTTTGGAAAGACATAGTGCAAATGAATAATGAACCATGAAATCAAAATATTCAAATCACAATAATCTAGAACAACAATGGGTCTTCAAATACATTGTCCGCAAATTGAGAAACATATTGCTTGAAAGCTAATAATGCGGCTTTTGAAATGCAATCAAACAGTGGTTTGAGTACGTACAACTCATAATATGGATTATTAGTAATATTTAACTTTCTGCATTATAGTTAATATTAATTTAAACATAAATTTAATTATGTTTAAATACACTAATTAAGGGTCAGCCCATTTATTCAGTTTGGAAGTTTAAAATTATTTATTTACTGCATTATGAAAATATATGAGGCTAAATTTTTTAAATCCACATATAACATCTTGATTGTTGAGCACATACTAGAATGTTGATTGTAGATTATAATCTAGTATTAAAATGTTTATAAAATACAAAATATAATAAGCTTACAAAAAACTATTTTTTAAAAATAAAAATAATAAATTTACAAATAAGTGAAACAAGTCAAACTCAAGCTGTTTTTTTTTTAACAAAGTATACTCAAGTTCTTATGCTAGCTAGCTGTTTTTTATTTCCTTCTATTTTCATTCTCACACCTTTATTACCATCATTTTCGTCATTCAATTATTTATTAACCTTTGCAAGTAGAAAAACTTACTAATAAGATATTGGCAACTTGAACTTTAAGCACACCAATGAATATTTCTCTTCCTATCACTATTTGTTTTTAAATTTTTTTCATTTTTTTCATCTCGCATCTTAGCGAAACAATACACATGTTCCTCTTCTCCTATTTTATGATAATTTAAAAGTAAATTATTTTTCATTGATTGTTGGCTACGTTTATCATAAAGTATATCTGGTGAGTAGCATGATTTATTATGAGTTCGTAAATTTTTATAGCATAAATAAAAGGGTTTTTTCATGAAAATATATATAAAGTACCAATTCTTATTGTAAATGTTTGAATTTTAATTTTATAAATTATTGAGTTATAATTAAGTATAATATTTTATTTTGTCAAAACATGCTAATATGATGATCCATTTAATGATACTTCAACTCACTAATATGAAAATAATATAAGTCTAACCACTAGACTCATAATGATAAATGTCTAAGGTTAATAAATAGTGTGATGAGATATCTTCTATCGTGAAGCCATCCAATTGTTTTTTAGAGTTTGCACCATTGAAAATTTTAGTATTTGAAACATATGATCAAGCGTAGGCCCAAGACTTAACTTTCTAGGTTTCAAGGATTCGTGCAACACAGACAATTTCAATACATTCAATCATATCTTTAACAAATAAGTAATTTTAATATGTGTTTTAAATTCATGTAAATTGTGTCCTTCTTGATATTGTTTTTCTTATAGTAAAATCATTAAATATTTTAATGATTGTCAGTTATTGTAATCTTGGGTTCTTAAAATATATATTTAATTTTTTCATTTAAGTAAATATGTTTCTATTACATGTTGTTGGGTTATTTTAAAATTAAATCACATAATTATATATAAATATTTTATACATAAGTTTGTCTATTGATCCAAGTAAAAAATTAGTGCTTATATTTTTATTGAATGAATTTTATTTTTTACCGTTGGCCCGTGAGATGTGACATCCTATAATCTATCATCTAAGTCTGACTCCATTCTTGTTTGTGAAATCGAGAGTGATGAGAGATTTTTTTTTTTTTTTTAGAAAACAATGTGATTTTCAATCAATATGTCTTGGCTACATTTTTGGGTTATGTTTGTGACATATTGGTTACACATTTTTTTCTTTTAATTAATGTGTCAATTTTTTTTAGGTAAATGTTAGTTTATGTGTGAATATTAATTTTGTTAATTGTGGGAATTAAATTCATGATCATTTTTCTTTTTTTCTTTTTTCTCCTTTAATCATCTAATTCACCTTATATATCTTAATATGTGTTAGAATATCTATAATTGTTTAAATAAGTTACTTATTTTAAATTTGTGAATCTTATAATGCCACATAAATTTAAAAACTTTATACAAAAATATATTCTAATATAATACTAAAATTGTTAGAACGAGTACTTTAACAATTATATTGATACAAATAAGTTAAACAACATTACTTATCTTCTCAACTCACTTAAACATCACACTCCATTGGAAAAAATTGTAAAACAATATTATTTTTTCTTAAACAACTTATGTTAGCACTCATGTTTGAAATACTTGTTAGTAACTTGGCTATAAACAATTTAGTTGCATTTAAGGAATTATTGATTCATAATTGATTGCTTTGGCTGTTTAACTCTACATGATATTAGTTTATATTTTAGATGTGAATATAATCTTATTTTATTGTCTTGATATGCATGAACATGCAAAATTTTGATCTTTCTTATTATGGGTCAAGCACAGCCAATCTACGCATAAGATAGTTAGACACAACATTCTGTTAAAAGGAGAGCAAAAGACATATTAAATTTTATGTTTGGAAAATTATTAAAACCACTACTAAATTTTTTTTTACGATATATATTTTAAGAAAGTTATACGAAATTATTTTAAAATATTAAGTGGTGACAATTTTATAAATATGAGATTAATTGTTGAATAAAGACAATATTAAATATATATTAAGCAGAGCATCTTGGAGAATGAGTCAAATGGTGTAGAGGAGAATGTGAAGGGGACTTGATAGAGAAATATCTATATTTATATGTCACTATATACTTAATTGTATCTATATTTATAATTTGTATTTATTATATTTCTATTTTCTATGCTGCTTGCTAATTAGCAAACAAGCGTGAGGCGGCACAGTGCATGCAAATTGGCTTAAATCAATTCAAACAATGAATATGAGCAATCCAACCGGCAAATTTACGTGGGAGGGTTGGTTTTAGAAACTTTTTACTGAATAGGGTCTGATTTATAAGAAATTACGGGGGGGGGGGGGGGGGGTGTTTTCTACGTGGGTGCCGCCATTGACACCGGCGGGAAGCTTGAACCGTCAGTGGCAATGGCGGGATAGGGGCTGACTAGGAGAGAGGGGGAGGGGTGCCGCCAGCAGCAATGGCGGGATGGGGTAAAACAGGAGAGAGAGAAGTGTCCCGCCCATGGAGATGGCGGGACAGGTGAGAGCGGTACCGCCAACAGTGGTTGCGGGACAGGGGGAGAGAGAGTGTGTGGGTACCGCCAACAGTGGTTGCGGGACAGGGGGAGAGAGAGGTTTTGTGTTTGTGTGAGTTACGTGTGTGTGGGTTACGTGAATGAATGAAGGCTTGTACGTTTTTCTGAAAAGCCTGCACACCTATGTTCACGTGAATGAATGAAGCACCTTGCAAGCAATAGCTTTCAGAGGTTCTGAAAAGGCTGCATATATAGCATGTTAACGTTAAAAAAAATTTGAACGTTGGGGGTGGGGTTTAAGTTTTGGGCTATAAAAAAAATGTTGAAGTCATTATTCTTTACGTGTTTTACGTTTACACAGCTTCCTTAGTTTGCTTTCTCTTTCTTTCTGCTTCTGGAGTTTGAGAGATTATTGTGTTTGTGTTGTTGTGTGCATTCATCTTTCAAGTGTGCTT
>NC_038247.2:20151857-20156031 GCF_000004515.6 Glycine max | reverse complement strand
AAATATGCTAATATATATTATAAGTTTAAGTTAGTTAGTATTATAAGTTAGTTAGTATGTAAATAGTAGGTTAGTTATTATTAACAAAAGTTCTAAGTTTAAATTAGTTTGTATGAGTAGCTATTGTGTTATTATTTTTTACTTATTAATAAATATTCCAATATTAGGTTAGTTAGTATGAAAATATTATTTGGTTAGTTAGAATTAAAATTTTATTTAGTTATTCTTATTGTATATATTGTTAGATGTTATTTGGTTATTGTGTATAATATTTTAGTATTAGTAGTAATTGTTATTTGGTTAGTTAGAATTAAAATTTTATTTAGTTATTGTTATTGTATATATTGTTAGATGTTATTTGATTATTGTATATAATATTTTAGTATTATTAGTAGTAATTACAGCATAGCATAGCATAGAATATTATTATTAATTTTTTTTATCAAAGAATGAGAATTTTATTATGAATTCTAGAAATATCTGTAAAATAAAATATATTCTAACTCAAGAAATATAAAATTTTTTAAAATAATTATTCTTTCTTATCAACTTGTTTCAATTATTTTTGTAAATTTATTTTATTTGTGTACTACATATATAATTAATTGTATTCTTAATTATTCGTAGAATTAAAATATATGATGCAGGGGTTGACAAACTAATTATTCTTATGAGTTTTAAATAAGAAATTATTTTATAACTTAATCTCTAGTAAAAAAAATTGTATGAGTAAGTATAATTGAAAATAATATTATATATTTGTTTAGTTAGTATAAAAATATTACGTGTATATATATTTAGTTGTTGTGTATACTCTTAAATTTTATACATGTGATATTAGTTTTGTAGTATTAGGTATATATTTAGACGGATGATAGTTTAGTCTAATAAATATATATACATGGATGATACTTTAGGATCAAATAAGTAATATTAGATTTTTTAGTATTAGGCACAAG
Source organism: Glycine max (assembly GCF_000004515.6). NCBI lineage: Eukaryota > Viridiplantae > Streptophyta > Magnoliopsida > Fabales > Fabaceae > Glycine > Glycine max. The sequence goes on along the minus strand of NC_038247.2, from coordinate 20,155,072 downwards.
TTAATATTATCTTTAGGTATATATTTATAAATTTTAGACACACCTAAATTTTTAGTTTTTGTAATATTAAATATTTGACACTTAAATAAATAATTGTAATATTAGACACTTCACACACGTAAATCTATCTTTTTAGTATTATAATTTTGTATTTTAAATAAATGAGATCATAATTTAATATTATTTGAGTTAATTATTGTTTAGTTAGAATGATATATATATTATTTGTTAGTTTTAATTTGTACGTTATTATTATTTGTTTTAGAAAATTTAAGTGATTAAATATATGATACATTGTACATTATTATTATTATTATTTTTGTATATATATTATTGAAAAGATTTTTTGCATTTCAATATTTGTTTGTATTATAAATAATTTGTTAGTCTATATTTTATTCAATTATTTATTTGTTAATTGTAGAAAAAAAATTACTAATAAATTAAAGTTTTCTTCACATATATTTTAAGTTATGTATAGAATATATTAAAAATTGCCGAGTTTGATTTTTTACAAATTTATTGTTATATATTTAAAGTACTAATAAATTAAAGTTTTCTTCACATGTATTATATTTTATTTTGCAGCAGCAATGACATCTTCATCATCATCTTCATCACACATTAACATTAAATCTGGCCCATCGATACTGATGTATTATGGATGCAACCTAAGCATGTTTCAGAACATGTTTGGAATGGAGAAGAAGAAAGGAAATTGCATATCAGACGAACTGTCCCCACGTATCAAGGGGAAGAACAAATTCCAGAACAAATTTTTCCTTTTCTTCAACAATCTGGTTTCGGGTGGATTATCAAGATGGGTTTCTTAAAAATAAATGCCTCACTAATTAGTGCTCTGATAGAAAGATGGAGGCCGGAAACACATACGTTTCACATGAGATGCGGAGAGTGTACTATCACTCTACAAGACGTCTCTGTGTTGTTAGGTATAAGTGTGGATGGTTTACCATTAATCGGTCCAACAAATCTTGATTGGGCTGATTTATGTGAGGAATTATTGGGAGTCAGACCACAAGAAGGTGAAATTAAAGGTAGTGTAGTTAAATTAAGTTGGCTGGCTCACCATTTTGATCAAATTAATAATGACGACGACGAAGAACAAGTACGAAGGTTTGCCCGTGCATGGATACTGAGATTTATTGGAGGTGTCTTGTTCGTTGACAAAACCAGTAACAGAGTTTCGGTAAGGTACCTTCAATTTTTACGTGACTTTGAAGAATGTGGCAGATATGCATAGGGAGCTGCCGTACTTAGTTTTCTATACAGAGAGATGTGCAGTGCCACCGATTATAAAACTAAATCAATCGGAGGTATGTGCATCTTACTACAATTGTGGGCATGGGAACGATGTCCCACCTTGGCTCCAAAGAGGACTCCTTCCCACATAGAAAATACACCACTAGGGCACAGGTCAGTCATTTTTAACAGCGTCTTTCATTTTAATAGAATAAATGGTTTTAGGGTATATTAAATTTTATTCTTTGTAGGTGGCTGCGACGTGGAAACCAACATATCGACAATGATGATGTGAAAGTTTTTCGTCGCAAGTTCGATATTATGAAACGTCATGAGGTAAGAACCATGCTATTGTATTTGTAAAATAAAAAATTATATGTCTTATTTTACTACAATGTTCACAACTATGTTGTTATATGCAGTTTGTGTGGGAGCCTTACCCATCAACCGTTATGTCATTCTTGCCTCCCGTTTGTTTAGTCGGAAGTCTCGCGTGGTACGCGGTGGTGCCACTAATTTGTTTCCAAGTTATTGAGTGGCACCAACCGGACAGAGTCTTGAGACAATTTGGGATGCAACAACCAGTTCCAGAGTCTCCTTCACAACCCCTAAACATTCATGGCATAACATTAAAGGGGAAACATGACGAAAATTGGGGGCAATTGTTCGCCCCAATGATTCAGCAGTGGAATAATCGCCATGCATTTAGGGTCGACGCTTATCCCGACAAGAAGGCCTATTGAGTTTTAACTCGGACTACATGGTCTGGTATAGGCGAAAGACAAAGATGTTTGTTGACCCAGAAAATGCAAAGACGGCTACATTGGTATTTTTTACTTTTTTTCAAATTTTTAAGTTGAACTTTTATTTAATGATGGCCATTAATTTTGTTACCGTTACAAATGCAGGGTGAAGTTGCAGAGGCATTACAATACATGGTGTATCCTCAAGGGAGGAAAACATGCACATTTGATGATCTCGTGCCTTATGTGTAAAAAATTACAATTTTATCCGAAGAGCAAGAGAGAGTCACTGAGCCAGTGTCACATGGTCCCGCATCAGAGCGTCAATTTCCCGCACAACAGTTTCACATGCTTCAGTCAAGTATTGAAACTCAGGGGATAGACAGAAGAAGGGACACTGTTGAAGCGGAAGAATATTCCCAACAAATGGCGGAGCGTGGCCATGGAATGTATTACACGCCACAAACATTTGCTGAGTATCCGACACAGATGTATCAGTATCCTTTTCAGGGTCATGACACTGATACTTCTGCAACCCAGCATTCGTTCGGTGGTTTTGCGGAAACACAAGCTCAATTTTCATGGCCCACAATGACCCCTTCACAGCAATATCATGGGCCAATTCCAACACCTAATGCCCCGTTAGGAACACAATGGAATGTACCGGGACAAATACCTAATACAGGTGACTTATTCGGTGTTGATTTGCGTAACGCATTTTCTGCGGAGGCTGACGAAGAAGAAGCGAGGAGGCATCGGGGCAAAAGAAATCCTGATCGCCAAGCACGGAGACGGGATCGACCATGTGGCACATCCTCACGGCATCACGGACACCAAAATGAATGATTTGCATGTCTCTGTTGATTAAGGCTTTGTTGTATATTTGTAATTTGACATTCATGGCGTAATGTATGATATTCAGTTTATTAAGGCTTACTTATGGATAGAATTTATGTCGCGTATCAAACTATAATAATCAATGAACCCTAAACCAAATAACAAAGGTAGCCAAAGGGAAAAAACTAATGTTTCTAAGTAACGATGAATTTCAATGTGAACTAAACCCTAACCCATAAAACATAAAAAGTATCCCATAACCCTTAAATATGAAACACTAACCCTAACCTATAAAATATAACCACTTAGCCCTCAATTGTTCCGAACTAAACCCTAATCCTAAAATAAAAACCTAACCCTAACCCCTAAACATTA